>NC_092229.1:21820992-21848492 GCF_036320965.1 Panulirus ornatus | reverse complement strand
CATGCCTCGCATCCATACAACATTGTTGGGATTAATATACCTCCATTATACCCATTTTCGCCCTACCAGATAACGACCTCTCTTTCCACACATTCCTCAATGCATTCAGAACCTTCGCCTCCTCACCCACCTCTGACTCACTTCCGCTTCCATGTTTCCATTCGCAACCAAGTCTTCTCCCAGGTATCAAAAACACTCATTATCCTCTATATTTTTCCATTCAGACTCAAGCCCCAACTAACCTGTCCTTCTACCCTGCTAAAACTAATTACCTTGCTTTTATTCACATTAACTCCCAACTTCCTTCTTTCACACCCACAGACCCTCCCAAACTCAGACACCAACTTCTGCAGTTTCTTACTCGAATCTGCCACCAATACTGTCATTTGCAAACAACTGACACATGTCCCAGTTCACCCCCCCCCCCCCCCCCAACATACTGCATATTCGCCCCTCTCTCCAAAACCCTTGCATTTACCTTCCCCACCACCCCATCCATAAACAGCCATGATGACAGTATCACACTCATGCATAGCATAGACCCGCCTTCGCCTGGAACCGTTTACCTGCATTTCTACTTACTCGCACACTTGCCTTACCCTCTTGATAAATGCTTCTCGCTGCTCCCAATAGCTTTCTTACCACACCATATAATCGTAAGACCTTCCTCAAGGCATCTAACAACCTTATTAGATGCTTCCCCCAGATTCATGAATGTCACATGCAAATCCCTCTGTTTTTGTAAGTGTTTCTCACATAGAATCATTAAAGCAAACACCTGATCTATACATCCTCTACAAAGAGATGTAAACGAAGTCTTTAAATGGGCAACCGAGAACATGGTCTTCAGTGGAGATAAGTTTCAACTCTTCCAGATGGAGAAAATGAAGAAACAAAAAAACGACACAATACCGGACTGACACAGACACTGTCATGAAGTAGTTGAATAATGTGTAAGGTCTTAGACTAATAATGTTGAACGATCAAACCTTCAGCGAACACAGAGTTGTCATATGCAGAAAGATGGCAAGCTCGATCCTGCGGACCTTCAAGAGAAGGAAAGAAAAATCAATTATCCTATTATCGAAAGAGTATTCTTAACTTCTGACATCACCCTACAAGGCTGGCGAAATTGCAGGTTTAGAAAGTGTTCAGAGTTCTTTCATATCCCATATTGATGTGGTTGGGGAAGGGAACTAAATTACTGGGAACGGGAGAGGTGTATCATCATCTGTTCCTGGAAAATCTTAGAAGGTGTTGTTCCCAGCTTACATTCGGAAATGCCATCCTACTGGCACGACAGGCATGGTTAATATAAGGTACTGCCTTTGATATCCAGAGGTGCGATATGCACAAAAAGAGAAAGGCCTTAAGCATCTGAGGCCAAGACTCTTCATCATCTTGCTATCTTCCATCACAAACAGCTTGTGATGCACAGTTGAGAAGTTTAAGAGTGCACGGGACGTGTACTTCCAAGGTGTTTGTACTAGACCAGCTAGGCTGTGGGGGTTTTGTCGACCAACGACCCAATCTAGCACACACACACACACACACACACACACACACACACACACAGTTGTATAATATGCAAACGTATAGCCATAATGTCGTCCATATCCCTTGGCGGAGAGAAGACCGTGGTGGCCAGCCGAGTGATCCCTGGGGAGGCTGTCGGTATGGTTCGTGGAAGCCGCCAGCCACCCAGTCGTGTTTGAACGCAAAGGTTCTCTTGAGGAGTTAGTTCGCCCTGCCCGCCACCAGTAGTCCCATTTTATCGGTATTTGGGGTAACCTTAACGGTTTTAGGGTAAAATATGCGTTTAGCATTCTAGAGGGTAGCATTCTGGGGGCGTCGCCTGACCTGAAGCTCGATATTCGAAATGGTGTCCAGTTGTTTATGTATGTATACTTATCTGTATGTTTCTTTGGCTGTGTGTTTGTACTTGAGTTGAACATCCATGAGGCAGAAAAGGGACAAGGTTCCCTCATTTCTAAGAATGTATCCAATCTTTGCATGTAGCCGTTAAAACTTACCATGTGAAAGACTGTGTAATCCTTTCAGTGAATGCTGTTTAAATCAGCCGATTTTGTGACCCTTTGTGACCTCTGTAATCCTTTTGCGCTACCGCTCACAGGCTGAATATGAAGAGCACAATGAATATGTTGGTTATACCGGCATCTTTCAGTCAATCATGCAAGCTTCATGGACATTTTAGTTTATTCTTTATTTCATTCCCGTATTAGCATGAAAGATACGGTAAGATCTTCGTGCTAGAATGTAGAGGTGACATAAATACATATGACAAAATAGGGTAAACATCCGAGACCTTAGCCTGTTCATCTCACTTCATGGAGATATTGGGAGAACAACTCACTGGACAGAATGATCGAAGTGGGCCTGATGGTAATGCACGATCCTTTTCCAGACACAGTGAAGCTTGTGTTTTCTTGGTAAACAGAAAGAACCCATCGATTGCATGGACGGTGAGGAACCAGGAACAGTTAAAACACCTGGATGCTAACATACGTATAGCCGCAACAGCTTATGAAAACTGTCATGAAGTACATCCAGACTGGCTGTTAAAAGAAGCAGAACCGAATATGAATCCAACATCAGATTTCTGATCTTATGTTGGATTATGTTGTGTCGAGCCAGACTCTCGTTTCACAACACGAGACGCGGTTATAAAAACCTGCTTCCTATCTTTTAATTATGGCTTACCGCATGCGGACACTGGTCCCCTGGTGTTATCTCCTGGACTGTGGACGTATCCAGATTGGGCATCGCATTTGCCATCGTCAGTTTATTTTTGAGCAACTCCTTGAAATTTCCGTCCACTGGAAATGGTAAATGTGAGTTAAAAATCTTGTTAATCTTTGATTTTTTGATATAGCGTGTTTTAAACGTGTTCAGAAATATGTGGGTCACGATGATGAGTTCAGTTCACCGCCAGAATTGATAAGAGTTATTTGCTTGTGGAGATATACCAGTTGGTGAGACGGTTGCCTGGTTCTTCCTCCTGCTCACAGTATTTTTGAAGGTCATGAGTCAGGCGGTATTCTGTAGTGTTGGATCAGGTTACAATGCTTGGTCGTAGAGTGAGCTGAATGTCATCAATACATTCCCAAGCTTCATCAGCTGTACGTATTAGTTGTAGTAAGTACGTTTTGATAGAAGGACTTCTTAGTATGAGACTGTTAGGTTTCATTGTCACTATCCGGGAAGATTTGACAAGGTCAGGTTTCACAGGGGCGTATCTTCACTATAATCTGTGTGACAAGTCCATTAGTCGCTTCCAGTGTATTATGACCTTATCGGGTTGGTAGTCGAGAAGGCTGCCCCAACATTGTTTCTAGCCCTTTTTTCTTCTCTCTCTGGGATATAAAAACGCGTAACCTAATGGAGCGTCTCTGACGAACTTAAATGAGAGTCGAGCTGAGAATACCTAATATGAAATCTTCCGGCAGGTGGGAGAGCATGTAAGGGGAATGGAGTACGTGGAATGGGAAATGGTAGTCACTGGTGGGTATGTTGTTACCAGCAAGGTTCACGCTGTATGTTGAGTGACGAAGTAGTACACAGAGAGAGCACGACAACAGCGTCAATGAAAATGATGATTTGTTGCCCGTGACTACATAAGCTGGTCGAATATGTCTTATACTTTGCTGTTTACTGGTATGGCTTTCGCAAGGCGGGGTTCACCATTTTATATCCTTTCCTGTCTAGAAAAATATCTGTTTATCCTTATTTTGTAGCTCTCGACCCCCCGGTGTTGCATCGGGGTCTGATCTCCGAGCTCCTCTCTTTTGGCTGTCCTACCATACTTGGTTCTCTCTCTCTCTCTCTCTCTCTCTCTCTCTCTCTCTCTCTCTCTCTCTCTCTCTCTCTCTCTCTCTCTCTCTCTGTGTGATTACTTTATTGATGGTAATATCCTTGAAGACGTTCTGACATTACGTCCAAAATTCGCCAGGCTCTAAGCTATATAAACAACACCGGTGTAAGCATGCCCAGTGCAAGCACATTCTGTAACTACGATGTTCAGTGGGTAATGTACCTTGACCTTTGTTTTATTGTCAGTGTTAACAGCATGCCCAGTGCCAGTATATTCTGTGACTGTATGCCGAATATGTACTCTATCTTTGATCATTTATCCCCTAGATTGCTGCCCTTCACCCACACTCTCACTGAAATGCTTTGTCTATGTGTATCTAAAAAGAAGAAAAAGAAAATAGACCGTCAGCGGTGATGTTCGTTGCAGTTCTACCTCGGATACTTGAAAAGTATCATAACCTAATTTATTGTAAATAGTTTACTTGTTATATATCTCGATACGAGTTTATATGTTATATATCTTGGTACGTAATCTAATCAGTGTTCTTCAATCGTTGTTCGTCGGTTATTATAAACTGACGATTGCTTTATATAGTCTCATGTTGAATCCTTAATCAAATTCAGCTTTTTCATGAAGGCTTGTACACCTGTCTATTCACTGTAGCCCAACGACCATATGAACATGGTCTGTTCTGTATACCTGTGTATTCCCCTGGAGCCCCAGGCCCTCCCGTGTATGTACATGGAAACGCGTTCACGCCTGGCGATATACATGTTCACTAACGCGCAGGACGAGTCCGGTCTAATGGTTTGGATCTGTTGAACGGCCACAAGGGAGGCGCCTGCTCCCCCACCGTCAGGGACCGAGCGAGAGAGTATCAGGCTCATCAGAGTCTTATGGGAAATAGCATTCTCTCTCTCTCTCTCTCTCTCTCTCTCTCTCTCTCTCTCTCTCTCTCTCTCTCTCTCTCTCTCTCTCTCTCTCTCTCGTAAGATGTCGTGTGTGTCTGTGTCAGTCAGTGTTTCAGCCATTGCTACCAGTGCACGGTGAGGACATCCTGGACTTTCTCCTCCGTCTTGAAGGGAGGGATACCATCACAGTAGAGTACATGACACGGTACGAAGGACCAGGTAAACTCTACATATGACTGTTTGTAATCAAATACTGTTTTGATGACTTTACTGATGATTTTGCTTGATAGTTCCAGTTAATGTGCTTGACTCCCCGTATTTATATTTCTTTTTCATAATTGGTTTGTTGTGACCGCAGTACCGATCATTTTTACCGCTAATCATACATGTATATTTCCCTCCCTTGTTGGTCTGTATGAAGTAGTTAAGAGATGAACAGTACGTCATGTGTGTGCTGGATGAGGCAGGTTCGCTTCATTAACAGTAGGCTTAGCCTCTGTACTGGTGAGTAGCTTAAGTAACTAAGATAATTTGTGTTCATCTGTATGGTGACATCCCATCTACATAGAGAACTTCTGTACCGCTCTATCCTACAACAAGGTTGTAAAATACATTGGGTTCTTCTGACTGCATTTGTGCTCTTTTATGCAGCAGTAACGATCGTTTTGGTAGTAAATCAGCAGCGATGACCATACTGGTAGTTAGCCATGGTAACGAAGGTGGTAGTAGGTAGCGTGTCGTCTACAGTGTAATGGTTGTTACTGGATCATCATCGTAACCCTCGAATGCAAGTTATGACCCAACGATCGCGCCACTGATTAAATGGGCGAGGTAATTATTGACCTCCTGGACGTGCAGGGGTACAATTAGACGCACCATAATAATGGAGTACAGATTAATTATTTGTTGTATATAACTGAGTAATTGTTCTCTCGGCTTGCAGCGTGTGATCATCTTCTGATTCATTGATATCCTATGGAATTGTTATTCCCAGGCTATAGCCTAGGCCAAGGTCAGTATCGTAGTCTCGTCTTCTGAGTTCTTTATTAATGATGCTGATCAGCTGAGCTCGTACCGTATCGCAGGCCTGACTGTAAGTACATGGTAGTCTTTGGTCGAGAAATTCAATCGCCAACGCCTTCCGTATGTTGACGACTGGTAATCAAGGAGCGCAGTTCGTGACCGCCGACACACTGCTGTTGTTGTGGCCATGTGGTGGTGAGGGAGGGTGGAGGATGCTGTGGTTGGGACAACCCAGCCATGAAATTACATCCTTAACTCGCTCTACTACCTGTAGTACATTGATTACTGCTACGCAAGGGGAGTTCGTCTTCGGTCGCATTCAGTCTTCACTCATCTGGCTAAATGTTAACCTTTTCGTGAAGGTGGTTTTTCCTTATGTTTGTGGTATAATTTGGAAGTGAATGTAGAAGTTGACAAGAGGAATTTGGTGTAACACTAGAGGTACACCTTAGGATTCTTCCCATGTTCTGTTTTTGCATGTATATGTGTACTTATGAATAAGTATATGCATTACATTACTTTCGTAGGCTCCTCCACCCATGCCATATTCGCTTTGTGTAGACATTGTGTTTGAGGCTACAACCCGTTGCCTACATCCAGTAGCCTTATACCCTCAAAGCCCAGGCTGGCCCTAAGCTGTCGGAAGCCGCAGGCCGCAGGCCCACGTCGCCCCCATAGCCTGGATAGTCAAGTGCACTTGGTAAATACTTCTCAGGGGCAGTCTTAAACCTCACCACTGTACACCCCATGGTGTTCCTGATGAGTTCAGGCAGGATGTGGAAGAGTCTCAGGCCCAGGGTGTTTAAGATATTCTATTAGAATTCGGTGGTGGTATTTTAATGTCTTCTGTGCCTGTTGCACCACTAGGAAGTTATGTGCGAGTACGAGGAGGGCACCATGCCTTCCAGGAGATGTAACCTTCCTTCACTACCTAATCAGGAACACCGTGTAGAAATTTGTCCAGCGAGATCTGAAGGTTTCCACCGGCAATCCATAACGTTTCTCCTACGTGCTGGCAGTGAATCAAGTAGCGTTTGGCTCTGTATTATAAAACTTCTTTATCGTACATATGGCAAGTTATGGTTGCTTAGGTATCATTAGACACCAGGGATTATCAAACTGTATCTTTCTGTCCTTTGCACTTCAGACGGTACGACCTCAGTATATACGTGTGTGTGTGTGTGTTGGGTGTTGTGGGTTCGTGTAAGTGTGTGTTTAAGTGTGTAAGTATGGGGGAGGGAGGAGCGTCATTATCTTGTGTCACCGCCGCAGTGGGAATGTGTTTGTTGCCTCGGTGGCAGGTGAACCAGTCAGTATCTCCAGGTGAAGAGTAAACATTCTCTCTGTACTACAATGTATCATCGGGTATGATACATTGCATAACTGGAGAGAGGCAGAGTTGGTGGTTACTGACCAGAATGGATCACCTGGTTTGACTGTCAGTGGTATCCTGGAATTAGTTCAACACCTTCAATTGTTCTGTCATGGACAGTGGCGTAATGGGTAGTTGAGGTGGCATCGGTTTACAGTAATGGGCCGAACGTAATTGGCACTTTGGTTTTGTGGTCAGTCCGTGGTAATGGGCCGATAACTAGCCGTCAGATTTTTTTTTCTATTAATATTTTACTGAGGCGAGTAACCAAACTCGGGTAGTTCGCTAACAACCCAATTAATTCCTCGCCGGAAGGGTAGGCCAGCCACGGAACATGTCGGTGCTGCCTGCCGCTGTGGCGTGCACCACAAACCTAGCCGGTCCACACCATATCCCTGCCGCACGGTAGCTCCTCGTTGTCCCGACCCCGCCACACTCCACGCTGCGTCCCTCCTGCTGGTGGTACTGTCGCGTCACAGAAGACCTCATCCCCCACCCTAGTGTGGCTGATAATGATTGACGTTAAAGATTTCTTTTATCAAAGTCTTTTCTCCTCAGTTCTTGCTTTAGTATTTAACTGTGTTTCACAGGTTCTTCTCCTGCAGTATCACACACGTCCCACCTTGCATGCTTTGCGCCCTAAAGGTAAATTCAGGCTCTCTTCATTCATTATTATAGGTAATTACTTTGATGTAGTATGGGTCATTATCTCTCACGTTAAATTAATATAATTAAAGTGGACTATTTACCTGGGTTAATAGAACGTTATAAAGAAAAATTATGCTGGGTAACCGGTCGAGGAGCAATATCTTATAACGGAATGTGTAATGGATGGGTGATAGGGGGGCGTAGTCTTCGGCTGTCTTCCACCCCCACAGCCCGGGCTGGGCCCTGCCTGCTGGGGTGGGCCCTGCCTGCTGTGGTGGGTCGTTGGTCGACTATAAGCCGTTGGAGGCCGCGGCCCACAGGCCCACGGAGCCGACCACAGTCAGGCTGGTCGCGTACACTTTGTTGTGGTTGTTTTGGAACGGCTGGTATTCTAACCCCACTTCGAACGCTGTAACTTCTTATTCCAATAATTCTGCGTTGACGCAAATGTCATGTCCTCAAGCTTCATCTTGTTCATCCTAGCGAGTGAACCGTGAACATCCTCATATGTTATGTGGTGTTACGTATCAGAACTGAGAACTTGAACCTAGTGTTTGCATTGATCTCTAAGCTGCCAGATACAAAACTAACAGGAGTCTACAGAAATATTTACAGACTTAACCTGCCTTGTTTATCTTGGGGGAAACAGGTACCACCCTAATGCAGACCTTCTAGGAATTTCATCCTGCCACACAACGTTAATGGAAATGGATAGGAGATAAGAAATTACCTGGAAACTTTCCCTAAAAACTTCCCTGAAAATATTACAGTTAAACAGCTGCAGGAACAGAACTCTTTAGAATGAGTAGCAAGTTTGTGTTGGTCAGTATATAGCAAAATTAACTAGAGAGGTTAATACGTTGGATCCAGTTTTGTTAAAAGGTAAGGTATTCACTCACAATATCGATCAAAGCATGATAGAAATACACACACGTGTGGGCACTAAACCACAGCACAACACTGGGGGCAAGTTTAACATTCTGTATTTGATTTTTATCGTGAACTCTCTGAGAAAACAGACAGTGAATTTTCTGTCTTACAGTTTGAATCACTAATGAATAACAAAAGTTAGACGAACGTCAAGAAAGGTTGACGGGAGCAGCACTCCAGGTAGACATGGGCCAGACACGTACTAGTAAGAAAGAAATGCAAAAGGATCCGACTGGAAGGAGAGCGGCGGCGCTCTGTTGTTAGGAGACTGGAACAAGTAGCACGTCTTTCCTGAAGACCTAAGATCACTCGAGAGAGGAAAACAGATGTCTTGAGAGAAGTGGAAGTCAGTAACCATTGATTGTGTATGCCTTCCGGAAGCCAGAAGGAAGAAGAGGAAGAGCAAAGAGCCAGTAGTAAGATAAAGAAGAGAAACACTTCACATGACTTGCTCAAATGAGGGACGTCTTGTATCAGTCGGTCACTTAGAACATCAGAGAGTACGTGCACGATGATAGATGAATAGAATGATGAAATATTGAACTTGATGTTATCAGAAACTAAAATGTATATTATCCATCAGATATGCGACCCAAGCGGCTTTTTTGTAAACGATAACTTCCCCTTCGATGTTGTCTCTAACCATAGACTACGAGAGAGGCGTTAATAGCATGGCCACGCATTGTCCCGTAAGACCAGTCTGTTATAACTTTATGTTTTATAGAGATGCAGAACTGTTACCAGAAGTAGTGACCTTTCTTAGGAGAGAGAGGCCGGGGTCTGGGTGTCATCCACTGTTTAAAACTCGCACCCCGAGAGGTGTGTTGTGTGCTGGTCACTCTGGTCTGTACCAGGAGTTTATTAGACACTTTCATGTGTTTTCTTTGACAGTCTTTTCTAGCTACTGTGCAGTGCTTTTGTGTGTTGGAAACGTCTTCCGTTGTAGTGTGTAAAATGCACTAGACACACCATCCTAGGTCCCCCAGTACCACTTGTCACTGTATATCTGACTGCACAGAGCAGGTGAACGTTATGACTTCTTCACACAGGGCTAAAAGTAGAAATAGTCAAACAGTTGTCGTTTTTTACTTGGAGCTCCAGGACCTGAAACATTGTGTATTTGCAACGCTTCACAACATCAGTCAGCACGACAAACATAACACGACGGATTGGCTGTAAACTTTACCCACAACTCTCACCCGAACTCTCATGTTAGTTAGGTAACATCTTTGTATTTGCCAACATCCAGGGACCAAATGATTCCTTCCACAAGGACTGAAGTCACTGTTTTATTTGAAGCGCAGTCGGGCGAAGTGTATCATAATTACTCTCACTTGAAAGTACTGCCTGGTGCCAAGGCTGCTCTTGAAAAATGATATCCAATTGAGCAGTTGACCTGGCAGACTGCAGAGGGACACCAACCCTTAGCAGGCTCACTGATCTGTCAGTTAATGCTGTGTCCCCGGACATGGACACCCCTGGGTCAACTCAAGCCTAGTTACAAGCTGTTGACTGGCTCGGGCTGTCATGCAGCCGTGTTGATTTAACGCAGCTGAAGTTGATACCCATTTATCTACCAACTAGAAGAAGGAGGAACAGCTAGATGAACTGGGCGCCGTCTGGTCGTCAGCAGCGCTAAACCACAACACCGAGGCGCTCAGTGCAAAATTATACCAGTGATGATGAAGGGTACCAGAAGCATGGCAAGAAAAATTGTAAACCTTAGGTACTAGATATCCAAATATTATAAACACACTAGATATGATATCTTCACAATGGACCTAGCAAACTAGTCTCCCCAAAGGGGTGTTATACGTTTGCTGGCCACGCCCTTGGTAACCTGAGTGATGAAGGGAGCAACAGCACAGCTCCGTCCCAGGAGGAACCACGGCGATTGAGAATCATGCTTTATTGACGTGAATTGTACTGAAGGTAGTTATAGCACAGTTTGATCTTAAATGGTGTTAAGTATGGAACATACAGTTATTATCACCTCCGTACCGAGTGAGGAAAAATTACCTCTTGTACTTGACAGCTGGCCGGGGAGAGGTTGTGTGAGGCATCTCCTGTATGACGTTGGTGTATCAATAGGGCGTTCTTCTTCATAGCTGCGTTGATCAGCAGAAGGTAAAGTCTGCCAGATATCCAGGCTCTTACTGTCGTACCAAGTCCTGCAACCAGACACCTGAGAACGAACGGGGTCGGCGAGAGCTAATATTAGGTAACAACATCGTAGATTTGCAGATTAATATAGAGGAACGACTTCATCGCTCTTTGCTGAGTACGTAATTAATACCAGATGGATAACTGCTCTTATTGTACCAAGGTGGTAGATTCAAGAGCGCGTATGAATATAGCTTTTTTTTTCTGACTTAGGAGATTGGAGGGTGTTCACATCTTCAGGACGCAAATATATTTGTAAAAATTCGTATCACATACACTCCTCCTGTATGTAGGAAGCAGATGTACCTAGTTTCAATGAGATCCAGTCGCTGATGGTGAGAGGAATGGATTATACATATCACGTTCCCTCATTTGGGTCGAGCACATGTATGGCCTGGAGCAAAGCAACATGCCCTCCATTTTCTTTGCGGTTTGATCTTCACAAGGAGCCTCCCGTAGTGTTGCTACCAGTTCCTCCACAAGTGAAACATCGTTAATTTCTTACGGAAAATGTAGTCGTCAGTTTTCCATTTCTTGTAAGGGATTGTTGTTACAATGAAGGAAGTAGACTGGGGTTTTGTCTGTGCCAGATGATGGTTATTCATCTCGAATTAGCTTGTAGTTGTCTTCGTCGAAGTCGATATCAAAAGGTCTTATGAACAGAAGAATGAGCAGTATAAACAGAGGGACGTGCACTAGGTAACAGTCTTGTGCCATCCTCGCGGATCCGTCTGTGAAACGGCTCCGTAGTCTTCCAGTAAATGACTTAATGGTTAACGATATCATGCGAGTCATTAAATAATTATCCTTAGGGATAAGATTCGACACGCTCGTTTTTTGTTTGATGTAGTGTGGTGAGTTTATTCTCACGACCTGGATGTCCTTGGTTAACGAGTACTAGAACACACACACACAGACACACACCTCGGTTCAGAATTTATGAAAGCAAAAGGGGTGGCGGGGGGATGTTAGTGCTAGTTTTTTTTATTATTTTTTTTTCTATCGAGGATACGAGGCAGTAACCAAAGTTCTGTTAGAGGCCAAGCCTTAAAGAAATAGGACGAGAAGAAAAGTCAGGGAAATAATCTTTTGAGTTGAAAACATGTGATTCATGATGATGAGAATGGTGGTGTGGACAATACTTGATAGATTCAGAAATGAATGTGATTAATGTAACTGTATCAAGCACGTTGAGGAAAGTTCTGATTTGCTTAGAAGCTTAGGTTATCTGTAGAAAGCAAGGCCAGCAATCCTGATATGTAAGGTTCTGGGCATCGTTTCATTGCCTCTACGTCAGGATAGTATTATGTTTGAAGGTACAGCAGTCCTGGTAGTGTTGCATGGATGTGAGTCTGTGGCCTGGAACGCAAAAGAAAGAAAGGAAGAAGGTGGATGTGCATGAGGTGGGTTCTTCGCCTAAGGAATAACATTGTGTTTACTGACGACGAGATTTTGCTTAGGATGATAATCTAAGTTTGAAGGAACGCATCATTACAAGCCTACCATCAAATCTTCGTTTTTTTAGCTCATCGTTCTTCGAGACACTAGGGCTCTGCGCCGGCACTTAAGGACATGGTAACTTTTATTCTTCCCAAACTCGCCTTCACCTTCCCCTCCTGGCCTTCCTCCCTCTCCACCACACAACAAGGGTTACTGGAAAAGTTGCTGAGAGGAAGATGCAAGATCATCCGCTGTCCTTCGTACACTGTCTGTGAAAACGCGCTCAGCTTACTGGTCCTTCCCACTCTCTCCAACCATTAAACTGCGACCATCACATGCATCTCATCCGACTGTTCTGTGAGAAGCCACTGCACCACCTTCGCCACCTTCTCCTCCTCACACCTGATATCCTTTGTCCCCAAGTTGCAGTTCGGCACCATAACCATATCGAGTGTCTTCTAAGTTGTGTAGACAGTTACAAAAACACCGCCATCCCACCTATTGTGAATTTATTGATAATTTGTGTCCTGCCACAACATTACCTGTGTAATGACTTTATTTCTGTCCTCCCCCACCCCCACCCTTCCTTGTTCATAGCCTGTTTCTTTGTGTGTGTGTGTGTGTGTGTGTGTGTGTGTGTGTGTGTGTGTGTGTGTGTGTCAACTTTCTGCCTTTAGCTGTAGTTCATTCATTACACGTAAATTATTGTTTATTATCACACACACACACACACACACACACACACACACACACACACACACACACACACACACACACACACACACCAAAAATCAATCATAAGCCAGAGTAAGTGTGTTCGTGCAGTAAATTACCCAGTCCCCCCAGCACGAGTTCCTGCCACAAGGGAAACGATATTAATTAGCAGCCAATATTGATAACCCGAGTGGTAAGATCAGGTGACGGAACTGTGTATGGTAATCGATTTTTCTCTCTTGTTTCAGGTGAGCAGCAGTGAAACGTGGTACCCACCCTTCGGCCGCTCCTTCGCAGGGGTGAAAGTAGCGGTAAGAAGTGAGAGGCTGTAGAGAAGTGATTTATCAAAGGGTTGAGTGTTGGGTGGGTGTAGGGTTGTGTAGGTGGACGGGCAGGTAACGGGGAAGTCTCGGGCATGGAGCGTCCGTGCATGTCTTCAGGGCGAGCTATGGGTTTTTAAGTCAGGTGAGACTTATGGGCGGGTGTTGTCTTCTATGGTTTGAATATAAAGTGTACTTACTTCCTGCCCCCAAGGGGTCCCTCCTGTCTTTTGTTATGCTCCTGCAGCACTCAGGAAGCCGGTCACGTCCACCGGTCGAGACTACAGCTATTGTATGTGGATACGTAGGAATGTGTGGGTTGCTATGTACAATACGCCGAGGGAGACCCCCCAGTAGATTATCTTCCTGCATAGGGAGGTGTTTTTCCTACTTCTGAAGTAGTGATGAAGATAACAGATAGATGATAGATGTATTTTTCTCTCCAAGAATCAACAACACAGAGGTATTCCTTGATTTTTTGAGCCCGCGACTTGCAGCTTGGTGTGTCTGTGCCTTCGTTCAATACCTCCAGACACCTTTCTTCATTTTTGTAAACGTTTTCCAAAAGGAATATAACGGAGTGCAAGCTCAGACATCGCTAGACCGGACATGTCAGGCTGCTGCTTCTTACAGTCTGGGTCACTTGAGACGAAACACTGTAAACAGCCGCCTTTCCCACAACGACTGATACTAGAATGTTTTCCAACCACACTTTCCTATATGATATCTACGTCAGTTACGTTTCCTCCATACTGCGTGGTGCTTTCTTTTATAGCCATTTTACTGACGGTTGATGTAGCGTCGGTACTGATGGATGGGGAGGAACCTCCTGCTTTACTATCCTGTCTCCATCTCTGTAGACTAGGAATTTAGGACCCAATTACTGTCCTCCAGAAGATAAAGTCGTCATAGACCATCATTATTTTCTCTTTTTTTTTTTTACGTGTTCATGTATAATCCATGGCGGTACCTGAGGCATTTCCCATCTTCCCATCATATGTCATCCTCCCTTCCTCTACTTCCATCTTCATCCACAGTTGCTCCTCTGGCCTCTCACGTCTGATGGCGTCAATATTCAGGTAGGTCTGCCCTCCCTGCCACGCATTCCTCCTCCAAGTTTAACGACTGGGTTTAACCTACCAGCAGTTCAGTTAACTCTCTCTCTCTCTCTCTCTCTCTCTCTCTCTCTCTCTCTCTCTCTCTCTCTCTCTCTCTCTCTCTCTCTCTCTCTCTCTCTCACCCACCTTAGACCTGCTCTTTAGATCCTGCAACATGGTTGTGTTGCTGTGGTTTTATTTTTATGAGGAATGTGGGTAGAATTTTAATAGGTTTCTTTTAGAGCGCCCGAAGGCCTAGAATGCTCCACCAATAAATACTTGCCGTAAATACCAGTGGGAAAGGACAGTGTTGTTATCATCAACATTTGTAATTACCCCACCTCAGTCTACATCGACCGCACTGTTATCATCTGCCTCATTGTTCCCATAGTCATCCATGTGTCTCCAGGTCTACTCCTCTGCTTCCTGGTCTACACGCGACCTGATGATGAGCTACCCTCACTTGTATGTCTTCCACTCATTTCCTTTTTTTTTTTTTTTTGCTAGTCCAGCGGAGCTTCAGTTCTACCATCGGCTCTTTATCATGTTTACACATGGACATGATTATACTGGAAAAACTAATTATTGATGTACAGATTGTGTTTTGTATACAAGTGCAACAGACTTTCTCCATTTTCTTTCATCTATTTTGCACGTCATCTGTCCACACTGCTAGTCACTCACACCGCAGTCACCCTTAGTGTATATATATATATATATATATATATATATATATATATATATATGTATATATATATATATATATATATATACTCGTTCGCGTTTCCCTCGTCAGCGAAGTAGCACCATGAACAGACGAAAAAAAGCCCTCATCCGCTCACATCCAATCTCTAACTGTCATGAGCAATGCACTGAAACCACAGCCCCGTATCGACACTCAGGTCCCACATACCTTACCATTGTGTCCCCCAGCTGCTTCCTACGCCCTGGTGTAGTCCATTGACAGATGTTTCACCCTGAGAGCGTCATATGCTTGTACCCACAATACACCTTAGCCGTGTACCGCGTTTGAAAATATATCTGGGGGAGTACGAAGCTTTTGCCGGACACTATATAATATATATATTTTTTTCTTTTCTTTCTTTCAAACTATTCGCCATTTCCCGCGTTAGCGAGGTAGCGTTAAGAACAGAGAACTGGGCCTTTGAGGGAATATCCTCACCTGGCCCCCTTCTCTGTTCTTTCTTTTGGAAAATTTAAAAAAAAATAAAAAAAAATAATGAGAGGGGAGGATTTCCAGCCCCCCGCTCCCTCCCCTTTTAGTCGCCTTCTACGACACGCAGGGAATACGTGGGAAGTATTCTTTCTCCCCTATCCCCAGGGATATATATATATATGTATATATATATATATATATATATATATATATATATATATATATATATATATATGGACCTCTGTGGTGTAGCGGGTAGCATGACGCATGCACTGGCCGCTCATGGTTCAGCCCGCATAGGTTCGAATCCTGGTCGTTGCAGTTGGTCCACAGTCAGCCCAGCTGCTTATCCTCCCATAAGGTTTGGTCGACAAAATGGGTACCTGGCTCATGCTTGGGTATATATATATATATATATATATATATATATATATATATATATATATATATATATATATATATATTTTTTTTTTTATTATACTTTGTCGCTGTCTCCCGCGTTTGCGAGGTAGCGCAAGGAAACAGACGAAAGAAATGGCCCAACCCCCCATACACATGTATATACATACGTCCACACGCAAATATACATACCTACACAGCTTTCCATGGTTTACCCCAGACGCTTCACATGCCCTGATTCAATCCACTGACAGCACGTCAACCCCGGTATACCACATCGCTCCAATTCACTCTATTCCTTGCCCTCCTTTCACCCTCCTGCATGTTCAGGCCCCAATCACACAAAATCTTTTTCACTCCATCTTTCCACCTCCAATTTGGTCTCCCTCTTCTCCTCGTTCCCTCCACCTCCGACACATATATCCTCTTGGTCAATCTTTCCTCACTCATTCTCTCCATGTGCCCAAACCACTTCAAAATACCCTCTTCTGCTCTCTCAACCACGCTCTTTTTATTTCCACACATCTCTCTTACCCTTACGTTACTCACCCGATCAAACCACCTCACACCACACATTGTCCTCAAACATCTCATTTCCAGCACATCCATCCTCCTGCGCACAACTCTATCCATAGCCCACGCCTCGCAACCATACAACATTGTTGGAACCACTATTCCTTCAAACATACCCATTTTTGCTTTCCGAGATAATGTTCTCGACTTCCACACATTCTTCAAGGCCCCCAGAATTTTCGCCCCCTCCCCCACCCTATGATCCACTTCCGCTTCCATGGTTCCATCCGCTGCCAGATCCACTCCCAGATATCTAAAACACTTCACTTCCTCCAGTTTTTCTCCATTCAAACTCACCTCCCAATTGACTTGACCCTCAACCCTACTGTACCTAATAACCTTGCTCTTATTCACATTTACTCTTAACTTTCTTCTTCCACACACTTTACCAAACTCAGTCACCAGCTTCTGCAGTTTCTCACATGAATCAGCCACCAGCGCTGTATCATCAGCGAACAACAACTGACTCACTTCCCAAGCTCTCTCATCCCCAACAGACTTCATACTTGCCCCTCTTTCCAAAACTTACCTCCCTAACAACCCCATCCATAATATATATATATATATATATATATATATATATATATATATATATATATATATATATATATATATATATAGAGAGAGAGAGAGAGAGAGAGAGAGAGAGAGAGAGAGATGGTTTTGATTTGGGCATTGAGTTGTCCGTGCCGTTTTAGCTACAATATTATATATATATATATATATATATATATATATATATATATATATATATATATATATATATATATATATATATGTAGGAAGAGAGGAAAGTGATTGGTTCTCAGTGAATGTAGGTTTGCGGCAGGGGTGTGTGATGTCTCCATGGTTGTTTAATTTGTTTATGGATGGGGTTGTTAGGGAGGTAAATGCAAGAGTTTTGGAAAGAGGGGCAAGTATGAAGTCTGTTGGGGATGAGAGAGCTTGGGAAGTGAGTCAGTTGTTGTTCGCTGATGATACAGCGCTGGTGGCTGATTCATGTGAGAAACTGCAGAAGCTGGTGACTGAGTTTGGAAAAGTGTGTGGAAGAAGAAAGTTAAGAGTAAATGTGAATAAGAGCAAGGTTATTAGGTACAGTAGGGTTGAGGGTCAAGTCAATTGGGAGGTGAGTTTGAATGGAGAAAAACTGGAGGAAGTGAAGTGTTTTAGATATCTGGGAGTGGATCTGGCAGCTGATGGAACCATGGAAGCGGAAGTGGATCATAGGGTGGGGGAGGGGGCGAAAATCCTGGGGGCCTTGAAGAATGTGTGGAAGTCGAGAACATTATCTCGGAAAGCAAAAATGGGTATGTTTGAAGGAATAGTGGTTCCAACAATGTTGTATGGTTGCGAGGCGTGGGCTATGGATAGAGTTGTGCGCAGGAGGATGGATGTGATGGAAATGAGATGTTTGAGGACAATGTGTGGTGTGAGGTGGTTTGATCGAGTGAGTAACGTAAGGGTAAGAGAGATGTGTGGAAATAAAAAGAGCGTGGTTGAGAGAGCAGAAGAGGGTGTTTTGAAGTGGTTTGGGCACATGGAGAGGATGAGTGAGGAAAGATTGACCAAGAGGATATATGTGTCGGAGGTGGAGGGAACAAGGAGAAGAGGGAGACCAAATTGGAGGTGGAAAGATGGAGTGAAAAAGATTTTGTGTGATCGGGGCCTGAACATGCAGGAGGGTGAAAGGAGGGCAAGGAATAGAGTGAATTGGAGCGATGTGGTATACCGGGGTTGACGTGCTGTCAGCGGATTGAATCAAGGCATGTGAAGCGTCTGGGGTAAACCATGGAAAGCTGTGTAGGTATGTATATTTGCGTGTGTGGACGTATGTATATACATATGTATGGGGGGGGGGGGGTTGGGCCATTTCTTTCGTCTGTTTCCTTGCGCTACCTCGCAAACGCGGGAGACAGCGACAAAGTATAATAAAATAAAAAATATATATATATATATATATATATATATATATATATATATATATATATATATATATATATATACGTTGCTCAAGCGGCAAACCCTCTCTTCAATGTATTTTGATATTTAAAGTGGAACAAAATAAGGAGCCAAGCGAGGAGTGCTCATTCCCCTCAAATGTTCAAGCTTGGGGATCTGACTGTGTGAACATAGCTAAGATGAGAAGCAAGGAGAGACAGGTCGTATGTTTGAGGAGCAGAACCTCCCCCCGACTTAGTCCTGCACTCCAGTCCTCAAGACCTGCTCCCATTTGAAGCGAGTTCCACGTACACTTCTCCGCTCTGAGCAACATCCAACTTTTCAAGAATTCAGTGATCGATTCATTATATCTGAGGCCCGCCATGCCCAACATGCAACTGCCACACTGAAGACACCAGACAATACTCCTCATCTGCCCTGCACGTAACCTGCTTATTAGACAAACACACACCACACTTCTTATACCTGGGTCCCGCCGAGTGAACATGGTCGGATCGACTTCATGAATCATGTTCATGTTATTCAAAGATTAATTTTTGTTAGCGATTTTATGTTTGAAATTATTAACCCTTATTATTATTATTATTATTATTATTATTATTATTATTATTGTTATTATTATTATTATTATTATTATTATTATTATCAAATCTTCTTAAGTGTATTTTTACCAAGCCATCGCGTTACAACATATCAACACGATATTCATATTTTTTGGTCACCATTTCCATAATGTTCACGTCATCGTTGAAAAAGTGCTTAGGTGAGAGTATATTGTGTACGTAAGAGGATTGGAAATGTGTCCCATGACGTGTGCAGCGTGGCCCTGGTGGTTTGCCAAGCACTTTCTCGTATTACTGGGGGGGAAAAAAAATGCCATATTTCCTGATAATGGGCGTGTGCTCTGTACTCCACCGTGGCTGCCAAGAGAGAAGCTGACGATGTTAGTAAAGGATTCTGATAATCTGACTCAGTCGTTAGATGGAAGTGCACCTCTTATGACTGGCGTCTTATAGTTGTACTATAACGTACAGATGACGGCAGGAGATGGTGGGCAGCAGGGGAGGCTCAGCGTGGCTGATCTGTGTGTGTGTATGGTGGGTAGGTCATCACGTCTTCGCCTCCTGTGGCTTACATTTCGTTGGCGGGAACCTCTGCTTTGTTTTCTCTCCGTCGAGGCCCAAGCTGGCCCACTTCTTCCGCCTATCAAAACACACTGGGCTACACTGCCTCTAAAGGCATTAGCTAACGTCTCTTAAAGTCTTCCACCCCACCTATCAACTCTTGTGCACGTTGCCTGCACATCATTCAGCCGCCCACCACCATCGACACGCACTCACGCCCCTCCCACCTCTAACAGCTCGCCGGTCACAGCTTACAGCGGCCCACACGCTCACACACACCCTACGGCAGCCCATCCCCCCAACACCCTACCTCGACATTCCGTATCCTCTACTCACGGCCCACACCTGGAGGCCATCATGCACCTCGCTCCTCCCACATCCCCCATGGTTTTCCTTCCCGACAACACCCTCACGAGCGCCGCTCGCGCTCCTCACCATCCATCCACGCCAGCTATCCTTGTTGTCCTGCCGTTCCTCACCGCACATGCCAGACCTCCCTCCCGATCATCTCCGCCAGCGGCCCTGCCCTCTGCCCGCACCGGTCATCACTGTGGTTCTTCCTCCCCTCCTTATCCACACAATCTACTCCACAACCGTCCTTTCATCACTATGCACATCAACAAACACTCTCTTCCCCCTCCGTCCTGTGCTAGTCACCCCCAGCAGCGTGGCCCCGCTCGGTCTGACCACCACGCAACTGGCACCTACCCCGCGGGTGATCCGTCATAGTTAATTATGATGAGCCAGTATATACGGGCGGGTAATTAGTGTCACCACTGTGTACCACTGTCGTCCATACCTCTGTCTGATAGCTTCACTTTTCTCGTAACACTTGCAGTGCGTACTACGCCGGCATCGGTCTGTGGATGATATAAAAATGTTGTGCTTGAATTTTCTCATGTATGGTGCAGTCTTGTATTATTTGGTATGAGATGGAATGGATAACATTTTGGTCGTGTTTGATATGAAATGGAATGGGTAATGGTCGTATTTGGTATGAGATTGAATGGGTAATGGTTGTATTTGGTATGTGATGGAGTGGGTAATAGTCTCGAGCAGCTTCTATCATTATCTGTATCTTTCATCCGACAGGCATGTGATTTGGTCATGCTTTTCCTTATCCCTGAGCACGGAAATCTCTTGTTACGTAAGTTATGTGAAGTCAAGGTGTAGACATATCCACGACTAACAGCTAGTCTGCCGTATAGCTTCTAGATGTTTATTTTGATTCTGGATTTGTATGTGTAAATATAAGATTTCGGAAATTGTCTCTTGTTATCATTCTATAATCCAGGTTTGTGTTCACACACCCACGTTTGTCACTACCTTCTACTGAGAGGAACAGCGCGAAGATACCAACCCGAACCCCGTGATTCACCCATGATTTGTCTGCGTTTTCTAAGGCTTCCCATCGATTTCTTTCCCCACAGCTGAACGTTTTAGCCCCAGAAGCACGACCGTTACGACCCTGGGTTATGGTAGCGTAACCCTCGAGTTGACCTTTAAGGGTCAAGCCAAAGACCAAGGGTCGTAGTGTCTGGTTGATAGTTTCGCTGGTTGCTCCTCCTCCTCCTCCTCCTCCTCCTCATCCTCATCATCATCAGTGATGTTGAGGGATAATGTGCCTCGGCTCTGATAGAGACGAGGGCATCCAGTGTTCAGCCCTGCAGACCTTGGGCGTCCATGTAGTCTCATGGTCAGACTGGTATGGATGTAGGTGATTCAGCTTTCATCTCTCTCTCTCTCTCTCTCTCTCTCTCTCTCTCTCTCTCTCTCTCTCTCTCTCTCTCTCTCTCTGCCTCAGCCACACGTGGGCAGCTGTGTGTTACCCCCCCCCCCCACTAACGTGCAGTTTTTCAGTCTGACACACAACTCTCAACACAACACGTTCGTCACACGACTTATTCTTCGTATGTCGACTTTCGTGTGGTGAGCGCTGGTAGCTGGCCTTGCCTTTGTCGAATCTCATCGTTAAGCACACTTAAGTACACTCTCTCGGGATATCCTCATAGTGTTATTAACCTTTCCCTCGATTGAAGGTAAGACTCATGACCTGCTGTATCCTACACTCTTGCCATTAATTATGATTCATGCATACTTGTAGCCGCAAAAAAGGCATGGTACTCTTGAGTGCTCCTCCGTGGCAAAGACCAGCATAAAGGAAGCAGAAGGGAACAGTACACAACTTAAGGTAATACTTTCAGTTTCAGGCTAAAGTATAAATGGAATATTTTTCTTTGAAACTTCCGTCATATCCGGTGATTATTTTTTCCCCAAGGAAACGGAAGCGAACACCATGCAAATGTTCGCTGTTAGTATACTGGTATTTTGAAATATCCGCTTTGTTTCCACGAAACAAAACTGGTTCTGTAGTAAAATTCAAGAGGACAGTACGCCCTAATTAATCATATTCATTTCTTTTTCGTAACACATTTAAACGCAAATGGACGTAAGGATATCATGTAGTTTTACATGCCTCTAGCGAGGTTGAGGTGCATAGAACATGCAACATGATTGCTGTAGTATTTGCCTCCAGCCTTTGGGTACATGTCTCTTTCTCTCTCACATTGTTGGGTGATGCTTGCTGTAATTTTGCATACCATACGGGTCAACATCCCCACCTGTGTTACGTCCCCATATCTCATGACACATTCGTGACCAGATACATTCGCCAGACCAGTAATGATGATAATGATAATAGTAATTATTGCTATGATTGATAAAAATGATGATAATGATGGTATTAGAAATTACAATGGTGATAATAACTAAATAATGACAATGATAATAATAATAGTAATGGTAATTATGATAACTATAATAATGATGATATTTTGCCGTATTCACCAAATAGAAAGACATTTTCTAAGAAGACTATGATCATTTTCATAGCTTTACTGAGCCTCTTGGGACCAGCTGCCATCATACCTTAATCAGCAGCATCAATTATTAGCAATCGTTAACCTCCTTTGTGCTCTAGCGAGATGGTCTGTGGCTAGTTAGGTGTTATACCGTCCAGTTTTGTTTGCTTTCGAAAGTATCCAACCATTGGAGTTGGCCATAAACGCTTATACCATATCTTACCGTTCCCTGAAGGTGGGGATGAGGGCTGTGCTATAGACAGGAAAGCTCCTGAACCCTCTGAGGTGAGGTCTGGGTGACGCTGTGTCTTTGGAACATAACAATAGCGTTAAATTTAGGGAGAGCGACCAGACCGGCCTCCCTTTTGTCGAGAGTTGGTGCTCATAACGGACTAGAATGGGAAAATAAATTGGACATGGGCTTATGGTGGTCAAACTGGCCATAACTCTGTGGTGAGCCCGCCTCTGTCTCTTGAGACCCGTGTGTGTGTTGCAGGCAATCTGCCGGGTGTGTTGTAGGTCTTTATGGGTATTGTATGTGTGTGTGTGTGTGTGTGTGTGTGTGTGTGTGTGTGTGTGTGTGTTTTGTAGGCATGTGAGTGTTGTGGGATACGTTGTCTTGAGAGTTGACGGAAGCCAGTGAGGAAGTGCGCGTGTGTTTGATTACTGTTCATGTGTTAACGTTAAGTTTTCACTCCATCCATTCGTCTCCATATCAGTCTACTCCCTCTTGTGCCTTCTACTTCTGAAATATATATCCTCTCTGTCAACTTTTCCTCTTCTTACTAACGCATCTCTTTCCCTGTTATATCTTACCCGATTATCCTTCCTCACATCACATTGTCCTCAGACTTTTTTTTTCAACACATTCATCATCTGCGCATTGTAATGTAGATGCCATGCCTTGCATCCGTGCAACACCTTCGGTGCAACTAAACCTTCAAACATGTCATCTTCGCTCTTCCATAGAGTGACCTCACTTTCCACACATTCCTCAGTGGTCTCAGACCTTCGCCCCCTCACCCACTCTATGACTCAGCTTCCATGGTTCATTTCGCTGTCATGGCCACTCTCAGTTATCTAAAACACGTCACTTCCTCCAAATTTTCTCCATTTGCTAAGCCTCATAACCTTGCTTATTTTCACATTTGCTCTCAACTCTCTCCTTTCACTCACTCTCCCCAACTCAGAAACCAATTTTTGTATTTTTTCATTCGAGTATGTTGACAGCGCCGTGTCCTAACTGAATCATATCCCAGTTACCCCAACCCATGCCAGACTCTATATACCTGCCACTCTCCCAAAAACCTTCAAATTTCTCTACTGCATCACGCCATCCTTAAACATACTGATCAGTCATGGTAACATCACATAACCCTGCCACATACCCAGTTTCACATGGAATCACTCAACCCCCTCTCTACCTACTCGCAAACATACAACACTGACAAAAATTCCTCAATGTTTACTATAGCTTTCCCCCTACACCACATATACGTAACACCTTCCTCACAGCATCCTTATCAACCCTATCACTTTCTTTCTCCATATCCATAAATACAACATATGAATACTTGTTTCTTCAGATATTTCTTACGCTCATTCTTCAAAGCGAACACCTAATCCACTTTACCACTTCAGAAACCACATCGTTCGCTCTCAATCGGATGTTCTGTGCATGCCATCAACCTCTCAATCACTACTTTTCCATACATCTTGCTCGCACACAACTTATTAGGTACATTCAATATGCCTATACTTCAGTACTTCTAACATGCACCTTTATCTGCCATGCTTTTATACGGTGGCATTATATAGGCGTCTCATCAGTCCTCTCTAACTTTGCATACTTCCCCAACCCAAACCTCCTACACCTGCCATCCTGTCATCAAACACATTCAACAGTCCTTCAATGTAGTCTTTCCATATACTCCTCACCTCATCTCTGCATTTTACCTCTCTCATATTTAACCCCTTAACCGATATTCCCATTTTTCTTGTCTCTCATATTCTTGTATCTCTCCTGACGATGTGATCATTTCACGAAAGTGTACTGGGGAACTTACCGTGTTTCATTTTCCTGTGTGTTTATGCATATGCTAGATCACACGCACCACTGTGAACTCTTGCAATAATGTATATATATATATTTTATTCATTTATATTAAACTTTGTCGCTGTCTCCCGCATTAGCGAGGTAACGCAAGGAAACAGCCGAAAGAATTGCCCAACCCACACACATATACATGTATATACATACATACACGTCCACATACGCACATATACATACCTATACATTTCAATGTATACATACAATACATGCACAGCCGTATACATGCATACACATGTACATATTCATGCTTGCTGCTTTCATCCATTCTCGTCGCCACCCCGCCACACATGAAATGGCACCCCTCCCACCCCCATAGTAAGATAATTACTTATTATAACCTTGAACTTAGGGCTAATATCTGGCTGCCAGATAATTTCCACAAGTTGGGCTAGTGAGTGGTGGCAACTGTACCCCGAGTTCGCGCCACGCCGTCACACACCAGACAGACCCTGACATGACCCTTGCGCACATGATACCGTACTTGATAAAGACGTTATCTAATTTTAGCTGAAGCTAAAACGGACTCTTCATATCTGTTGAAAGTTAAACTGTAAGGAGCTATCAATGTCACACACCCCTCGCCAGAAGTTGGCCCTTGGATGATTACTTTGTAGATGAACTTAATTATCAATGATTGAAGATTGGCAAGCCAGTATTTCAACCAAGATATTCCTCTTCAGTGCATCGAGGATTTTAAGAAGTGAGTCTCTCTAGAAGAAGTGCCTTTAACCCGGGTATTATATGTAGGTGGAAGAGGAGCAATTTCATCTAGCTGGTCACATCCTACATATGGCCGGAATGAAAATATGTTCATCAAGTTTGGTCATCGCACTTGAGGAAGCACAAAGAGCTAATAGAGAAGGTCTAGAGGTGGGGTGGGCATCAAAGGTGTTATCAAAATTTAGAGAGATGAGTTACCTGGCATGTGTGTGTGTGTGTGTGTGTGTGTGTGTGTGTGTGTGTGCTCTTAAAAGAGTAAAGACATTACATAAGCACAAGGTTAAAACACGAGACAACTCGAGTGTAAAATTCTCCCCGTAACACACACACAAGCAGTATTTACATCGCCAGCAAAGATGCCTGAACTAACGGCCGAGTTGTTGTTCAACAAACACCTGAAACCTGGACGAGTTCGTAGACACACTACAACAGCCTCACCGTCACCTAACCATAATGAACATCATCAGTAAGCTGTACACTGGATATTAACCTCTGTAGACATTGTTTCACGTCGCCTATTTTCATTTTCCCACTTTACTATTGCATATATTTTTTTTTCAACATATTTACAGTTTTTAGGCTCCTTAGATTCAACAAACCATTATTATTATTATTATTATTATTATTATTATTATAATAATAATAATAATAATAATAATAATAATAATAATATTATTATTATTATTATTATTATTATTATTATTATTATTATTATACGAGTTGGTACTCTGATTTAAACGTCTCATGGAATGGAGCGAACGTTATATTTGGCCGTCCTCATGTTAGCGAGCTGACATTGAAAGATTAGTGTTGCTTGGTCTCCACATGTATGTGTGTGTCGCTCGTGGACTCTCCTGGCTCCTGCCTGCGGACGTGTCGTCTGGTGTTAGTTTCTCATCTCACGCACATTCTCTCCTGTGTCTTTATCATCTGTTTTTGCCTTATGTGTGTCCGTTATCTTTAACCTTCCCTGAGTTGCCCCGACCATTTCTTGCCGCACCTTCACTATCTCGGCCCATATTTTTCTCCCTCCACATCTTCCAGCCGACCCTTGAAACCCGAGAGTTTAGTGAGGGCAGGTCGGGTTGCCGGCGGCTCCTGATGGGGAACTACAATAATACTGTGGGGGGGATGCTGGCTACACTGTGGTGGTGATCCTGGCTACTGCCGGTTATGTAGACGTGCTGTGATATTCTGCTGGTATTCACTACACTGTAGCAGTATTCTGGTTGTATTGAATACACTGTGTCAGTATTCTGGTGATATTAAATACACTGTAGCAGTATTCTGGTTGTACTGAATACACATTGTCAGTATTCTGGTGATATTAAGTACACTGTAGCAGTGTTCTGAAGGTTTCGACTATACCTTCCCGATATTTTGACAGTCTTGGATGTACTGTAGCCGCCACACTCTGGCGGTGATGATGGCACTGTAGCAGTATTCTGGTGCAATCGACGTCAGTATAGAATTGTTGCAGTAATACTAGATACATTGTCGTAACTCTGTAACAGCGCGCTTCTGTTCCCAGCTTATTGCAATGATTATGGCTCACATCATCAGAGATGGTGTTTCTCGTATCACTCCTCGAAAACAAACACAAAGCTACGAGCCACGCGGAATAGAGCACCCCAAAATGCACGGACCTGCTCAATATAGCAGCTGGTACAAGACCTCTTCATATGCATCAACCAGAAGAAATAACTTTGTCTTGCCTCACATAACGGAAACGTACTGGCAACACCCCCCCAAAACACACACACACACACACACACACACATGAAACTTATCATTCATGAACAGAACATAATGACACAGTGTTGATTCTCCAGCACAGTCTTAAGCTGTACTCTGTCAGACGTATACCACTTTGACACTGCTTCTTCAGGACATGCACGAGTCATGATTTCACATCTGCATAATGGATACTACCCCTGCCTCCACTACTGGACACCACCCCTGCCTACAACACTGGATGTCACCCCTCCCTCCAACACTGGATACCACCCCTCCCTCCAACACTGGATACCACCCCTCCCTCCAACACTGGATGTCACCCCTCCCTCCAACACTGGATACCACCCCTCCCTCCAACACTGGATACCACCCTTCCCTCCAACACTG